>NC_056726.1:1761038981-1761068981 GCF_019279795.1 Protopterus annectens
TGTAATTTGTTTAAGGTAATATTTAAACCTTCTGCTAAAATGTGACTTTGTTTCAGGAAAAGCATTTTTGGTTCATCAATGACACTATTTTGAGCTTCAGTAAGAGTGACAAGGTAATAAAATCTGTCTTTATTCATCTCTTACAGGATATACAATAACAGTTGGGGAGGGGGGTAAAGGAAAGGCTTGTCCCCTGCAAAAGTCTGTGTTTTAACTTGTTTTGCTTTAGTCAATATTTTTAGCAAGTTGACTGCATTTTTTATATTTCATGAAGTGAGATATGGCACGTACCTGATTCTAGAAAAAAAAAATTTTTCCTTGCAGAATCCAGAAGTATCTTTAGCATGTCTCTCTCTTGCATCTACTGCTAAACCTCAACTCAAAACAGAATATTTAGACCTGTCTGTCTGTCTAATGTTAATCTTTCACTCCAGCACCATGCACATATAAAACACTATCATAAATTGCTAGGTATGCTTTCTGCTTCACGCTTCCTTATCTGTTTCTTTCTTTGGCAAGTAGTACAGCCTTAGTGGATTGACTCCAAAAGATTTAAAGTTCGGAGGCATAAGCCTGGTTCTACACACATTCTATCTGCATAATGCAGTGATGGCGAACCTTTTGGGCTTGGCGTGTCAAAAATTCGGAAAATGCCTATCTTGACTGCTGGCATGTCACCTCCTCCCTGAACAAATGTGAAAAATTCTTTACATATTCATGTATTTAAAAAATACAGTCCAATCATGTGTGCTGCTATGTATTATAAAAGTAAAAGAAAAATGAACGACTTATAATAGAGAAAATTATAAGCGCAGCGATTATTGGTCTTAAAACAGTGCACCAAAAAATTACCCACCTTTTAACAGTAATTTTGAATTGATCTGAAAAAAAATATGGAAGACATTGTATCTGATTTGATTATCATCAGTTAATGACTTAGGTTCACAAGTTCATAGATAAGTACTAGGCTAGCTGCCCCTGTGGGCCATTTTAAGCCTAGCCAAATTCCCTTGATAATAATCAAACCCCGTACCCCTTATGTGAGAGGTAAACACCTTAACCAAAAATAACTACACTTGTATCAAGATTATATCAACCCAAATGGGACATGAACCCACAATCCCTGGCTTAGGAAGCCAGTGCCTTATCCATTAGGCCACTGGGCCTGATTGTTGATGAGTGTTAATAGATGAGTGCAGGGTCACAAATTTCTTGAATTTTTGTTCATTCAGTTTCTTTGTTAACTCGGGTGTTGGTGAATACTGGTGTGTCACCCAAAACTTTGTGGCGTGTCATGGGTTCACCATCACTGGCATAATGTATACTTTTAAACAATTTACTTTAAAGAACTAGAGCATTCAATTGCAAATAAACTATAAAATAAACTGCATTCAGTGACACTGACATTGGCAATTAGTTCACCATGTAAAGGTAACAAACAAGTCAGAAAAAAGACAAACTGAAAAAAGGGGAGAATCATCAGAGTGGGAGAGCTCAGAAACGAATTCTGAATAGCTGAGCACTTGGTGGGTTATACACAGAGCTGGATCATTGTCAAATGAGGCCACAGCCATTCCAGAGTCCTTAACTTGGCTCATCCCCCATTACCATAAACACCATTCAAAACGGTCAATGAGTATACATTTTCTTATTTATTTTGTGGTGATTATAGAGATGTGAATTTAAATTTAAAACTTTTATTGTAAATTTTATAGTACAAACACTGACGACCATTTTCTAAATGAAACAGTTGCACAGTGAGAACAGACTTGCCATGAGCAACCACAAATATCTCTTCCCTTGAACTTCATTGAAAATGCTTCTGGTCAGTGGCAGATTAAGTTTACCTTGGTCCCCGGGCTGTTTTCAAAAACTGGGCCACCTGCGTACATTTTTAGAACCATGCATAGTGCATGCATTCTTTAATTCTCCTTCCTGATTGTTTTAAATTATATTTTTGTTTAATACTTGTTAAGTGCATTTTAAATTTGTAGCAGTGAAACAAAATGAAAAAATAATAATGTCAAAATACCCTTTTCAGAACATTTCAACTGTCAAAAGCCACTTAGACTTCTGTCATTACCATCCACAAATATTTGTACTCAGCAATTACAGACACTAAATCGACTGTGTGTACATTACATATCTGATTGTGATTTAAAAAATGGCCACAGTAAAATTTTCAATTCACTTTAAACAAATGCACATTTGTCCTGCAAAGACAGACTATTGATTTTTTTAATTTCTGAGCTCAGCAGGGTCAGACACTTTTATCTAAAGACATCCCCTAAACCCATCAATAATAGAAACAGTACAGAATGCATCCTTTTCAGATGTCTACATCAACAAAAATAATAATAATAATGACCATCACATATATCACATTTTTTCAAACACACAGTAACCAAAATATTCCTACTTAAATCATACACACACACACACACACACACACACACACACACACACACACACACACACACACACACACACACACACACACACACACACACATATGCACAAACAGTAGTTCTGAAAAAACAGATTAAAGACTGTTTAAAAATGACTAGATAAGAGCATAAGGTACTTTCTTCCACAGACAGTACCCCACCCCCAACAGCAGTTATAGCCACTTTGTTGATGGTGTACTCCCTTTAATCTTACAAAGAAATAGATTACATTTACTTTATTGGTAGACTTGGATAATCTACATTAAACTGTAAAAAGATCACTAGCATCATACCATAAGATCCAGTCAAATGTAGGATAGTTTAAATAGAAGAGTATTTATATAAAAGAGCATTAGTAATATTAACCACCCAATACCATATGCTAAGTCAATATGCAGAGTAAGATCATCTGAATAATTCTACATCAAAGAGAACTATTATTAATGCAGATGTTGTTGCTGGCAAACAGCTTTTGCATTTCAGTACTTCACCTACAAATGCTGTGGCTGATGCCCTTGAAGAATAAATGACCTATGGTGCATTAAAACAATGGGCTGCTGGTGATATTGCCATAAAACTTCCTGAACTAGATCAGTTATGCAACAGTGGATAGATTGCAAACAATGTCAACAGGTTCATAATTACCAGGCATGCAGTCCAGGAGACCATTAAGCAGCTTAGCCCAAATACCCCATTGCTCCACAGCACTGTCTGGTTATGTGACTTGCTTAAAGTCACAAAGTAGGTAAATGAAGGTGAAAAGATGAAAACCCTGCACTCTTACCACAGGATTCTTGTCTTCTCTAGCCAAGATACAAGGTTTGAACCTGAGTAATTCACTTAATTATGGCATTTTACACACATTCACACACACACACACACACACACACACACACACACACACACACACACACACACACACACATACACACACACATCTCAGAAGCATTAACATGACTTACTCAACCATCAGAAGAAAAAAAATTGACCATTGCACATCATGAATCCTTTAGAAAATGTTAATTCTATCGCTGTTTGAGAAGAATGCCATAAGCAGGTGCCACAGTTGTAAAATACATACAGAAAATAATGTTACCAGAAAATAGTATTAGTTTCAAATGTATCCCACTTGGGAATTGTCAACAAACTTATGGAACTAGTTATAACCCCCTATATAACATGCAAGTTGGCTCATGGAAAGCACCCAAGAAATTAGGATTGGTGAGGCCACGTCCACATAAAGACTGGTTACTAGTAGACTCCTTCAGGGGTCTGTAGTGGGCATGCTCCTCTTTGGCATCTACCTCTTGGAGGTCAAAGCCAAGGTCAAAGGCCTCTGGCTGACCAAGTTCACAGATGATTGCAAACTGGGAGCAGTCACTGAATCCCCTCAAGATGAGAACACCCTTCAGGAAGATCTAATACAGACAAATGTTTGGTGGCAAACCATGTGCCAAGAAATACATTATAGTACCTTTTGGGAAGTCATCCACCCTGAGCAACTATATCATCAATAAAACACCCCTAAAATTATTTAACTATATATACATTACGCTCTCAGTTAACAGGCACTCATGGGGATTGGGAGATGCCAGATAAGTGTAGTTTCTGGTTGCTTGAGAATTACTATTAAAAACAGACTTGACAAATACTGTTCCCTATACCATACCATACCATACACACTGTATTGATTTGATTTTAATATTGAAATACAATAATTAAAAGCCTGACTGGAATAATAATATTTTAAACTTATATTTCTGCTAGAAAGCTTGGCACATGGAACGGTTTCAGTGGTATACTGAGTAGATTGGAATTGCAATAACTGAATCGAGAGACAGTGTATGCATGTATGAAAGCAAAAGTGAAAGTGTGTGACAGATCATAGAGATGCATGAAAGCAAAAGTGAAAGTGTGTGACAGATCATAGAGATGTATGAAAGCAAAAGCGAAAGTGTGTGACAGATCATAGAGATGTATGAAAGCAAAAGTGAAAGTGTGTGAGAGATCATAGAGATGTATGACAGCTGAAGAGACTGTGTGTGTGAAAGATTTGAGAGAGGGATAGTGAACGGATGCATGTATGAAAGCTGAAGAGACTCTGTGTGTGTGTGTGTGTGTGTGTGTGTGTGTGTGTGTGTGTGTGTGTGTGTGTGTGTGTGAGATCAGAGAGAGAGAATGTGCAATCTGATACAAACTGAGTGAGTATAGGTTTATAGGTTCATAGGTGTGCACTAGGCTAATGGTTCTGGGGCGTTTACAAGCCTAGCCATAGGATTACCCTGGCATAGTGCCACCCGACCTTAGTTCCCAGTGCCTCTGTTGAGTAGAGCCACTGGAGTTATCCCCAGGGTGAATTTTCTGTTTCCCATCCACTCATCAAGATTTCTCTTGAAGAGGGCCAGCAAGGTGCTCTGCATGACATGTATGAGAAGTCTGTTCTATAGCATGGGCAGTCTCTGGGTTATGAACCTGTCCCTCCAGCATGTTCTGTTGATTGTGGTAATGAGGTTGAGGTCTCTGGAGTGGTGGTGCAGAGGGATTGGGATTTCTTTAGATGTAGCATTTCTAACAGAGCTGGGGCAGACATGGCTTTGTAAGTCAAGCAGAGATTGCCTCTAAGTAGATGATATGACACAGAGAATAGATGAAGTTTTTTGAGTCTGTCCATATAGGACAAGTGTTTAAGGCCTAGGAGCCTCTTTGTGAGGTACTTTTGTGGCCTCTCCAGTAGTTGCAGGTGTCTAGTAAGGTACATGTCAAATGGGGCATTATACTCAATGATTGGCCTAATGAGGGAAGAGTAGAGGGAGACAATGACCTCTTTCTTCCTGGATGCAAAACCCCTAGTAATGAGATGTGCCACACAGAAGGACTTTCTGACCACAGTGGCAATGTGGTGATCAAAAGAGAGGTTGCTGTCAACCTGTGTTCCCAGATCTCTTCATAGGTTCATAGGTTCATAGGTTGGTACTAGGCTATCAGTCCTAGGGCCTATACAAGCCTAGCCATAACAATTCTCTGGCTATTTCTTCCCACATTATTTACTTTCCTGGACCCCTGTCTAGCAGGGCGACTGACGTGATCCCTGGGGTGAATTTCCTTTCTCCCATCCAATCATCAAGGTTCCTCTTGAAGAGGTCCAAAGAGGCACTCTGCTTGACATGTATGGGCAATCTATTCCAGAGTCTGGGGAGTCTCTGGGTCAGGAACCTATCCCTCCTGCATGTTTTGTTTATTGTGATGACAAGGTTTAGATCCCTGGAGCGTGTAGCTCTGAGGGATTGGGATTTCTTTAAGTGTAGCATGTCCAACAGCTCTGGGTTTGACATGGCCTTGTATGTTAAGCAGAGATCGCCTCTGAGTAGACGATATGCGACAGAGTATAGCTGGAGTTTTTCAGCATAGGGCATCTGCTTTAGGCCTGTGATTCTTTTAGTGAGGTATTTCTGAGGCCTTTCCAGTTGTTGCAGATGTCTTGAGAGGTACATACCAAATGGGGCATTGTATTCTATAATGGGTCTAATGAGGGATGAGTACAGTGGGACAATGACCTCCTTTTTTCTGGATGAAAAGCCCTTCGTAATGAGGTGTGCCACATAGAAGGATTTCCTGACTGTTGTGGCGATGTGGTTATCGAAGGTGAGACCACTGTCCACCTGTGTCCCTAAGTCTCTTATCACACTTTCTGTGTTTAGTGTACTGCCACCTATATGGTAATTCATGGATACATGTTTTTCCCAAAGGGGATAACAATACATTTCTTGGCATTGAGCTTGAGCCCATGGCTCTGGCACCAAGCATCTGTTTCTGTAAGGCCATTTTGTAGAGTATCCACATCATTTGGGGATTCAATAATGGCTCCCAGCTTGCAGTCATCTGCAAACTTTGTTAGCCAGAGTCCCTTAGTGTTGATCTGTACTTCAGAGAAGTAGGTGCCAAACAAGACCCAGGACTGAGCCCTGAGGTACTCCACTTGTCACTTGTCTAGAGCTGGATTTGGAGTCGGCTACTTTTACAGTGTGGGTTCTATCAGTAAGCCATTTAGCAACCCATTGGGTGACATAGGGATTAATGCCCAACTTAGTAAGTTTATCTATGATTCCAGAGTGGGGATGGTGTCAAAGGCCTTGGCAAGGTCTAGATAGGCTGTGTGGACCACCTTACCCTTGTCCATGGCTCTGGAGACTGATTCAAAGAAGTCAATCAGGTTCAGGAGACAAGATCGGCCCTTCACAAACCCAAACTGGGTGGGGTTCAGTGTTTGAAGGTTGCCAATGTCTTTGTTTATAAGTTCCATGATCCATGGCCTTGCAGATAAGGCTTGTCAGACTGATGGGATGGTAGTTTCCAGGATCCAAGGTGGATGTGGATTGGGATAACTGTAGCTCTGCGCCACTCAGTGGAGCCTGCAAACCTGAGGTGAGGCTATGATTAAACATGACACTTAGGTGAGGTGCCAGTTCATATTGTAGTTCATGTAGTACACAGCCCGGGATGTCATCTGGTCCCATGGATGCTGTATTCTTGGCTTTAGAGAGTGCATTTTGTACCTGTGTGGCGTTATTACTGGAATTTGGCAATCTTCCGGTATTGGGAGGGGCGATTTAGGGGCTGAGAGGGGCGTGAAGTTGGCACTGAATCGATCTGCCAGGATATTGGCAATATCCTTCGGATCAGTATATTTAATGCCATTCTGTTTTAGCTCAGAGCAGATCTGAGCATTGCCATTTAGATTCTTGACATAGTTATAGAATGCTTTGTGGTTGTCTTTGGAATCTTTGGCAATTTTATTTTCGTAACTAGCTTTGGAGGATTTTATGAGGCATCTCAGTTTCTTACTGAGGCTAGTAAGGGAGTTTTTCCTGGAATTTTCCTCTTTTCTGCAAAAGTTTCTTCCTTTTGTTGTAAAGTTTGTTTATGGCAGGGGACGACCAGATTGGCTTCCTTTTTTTGGATGAGAGCATTTTCGTTCTATTTGGGATGGCACGATTCATGCATGAGTGGATGTGCTTGTACAGTGCCTTAGTATAGGATTCAGCAGTTAAACTTTCAGTTCCCGTCTGCATGGGTGTCATGAAGTTTGTCACTTCTGACTTGAGTAGCATGAAGTTGGCTTTGGAGAAGTTTTTTATGGTGGTTTCTTTACTGGGGGTGGGGTGGGATGTGGATGTTAAGGGTGATTAGCTTATGGTCAGACCTGACTAACGAGGGGGTGACCATAGGTATGGAGCATTGATTTCCCATGTTGGTAATGACCAGGGCTAGGATATTGGAGCCCTGGTGGGACTATGGATTAGTTGATCCAGGGCATTGGAATTTATGAATTCCAAGAACCGTTCTTAAAGGTGTTGGGACATGAGTAGTTTTCCCAGTTAATGGCAGGGTAGTTAAAATCACCCAGTATTAGGGTGTTTGGTTCTACCTTAATATTTTCCAGTATGTTTAGAAAGGTGTAGTGAGAATCTTGGGGTATGGAGGGGGATCTGTAGCAAGCTACAATTTGGATTGCAGTCTTACCTAGTGTTAGTTGCACTTGGAGAATTTCAGACACATTGTGTTGGCCAACTAGCCTGGTGGTGTGAATATCCTTGGTGAATATTGACACTCCTCCACCTTTAGTGTTTCGGTCCTGGTTTGGTGGCCGAAAAGTGTGGTAAGAGTTGTAGCCTGGTATTGCAGGGGTGCTCTCTGGAGCCTTGAACCAGGTCTCAGTTACTGCACAGATATCGATGTTCTCCATTTTTAGGACCTTCTCTGTTCAGTGGACTACCATCAATGTGGTAATTCATGGGAACTGGGTTTTTCCGAAAGGGGATGATGACACATTTTTTGGCATTGAGCTTAAAGCAATGGCCATGGTTCTGACACCAGTTATTGGTCTCAGTGAAGCCATTCTGTAGGATGTCAACATCACTTGGGGAGTTAATAATAGCTCCCAACTTGCAATCATCTGTGAACTTGGTCAGCCAGAGTCCCTTTGTGTTGGCTTGGACTTCAGAGAAGTAGACACCAAATAGGAAAGGACCCAGGACCGAACCCTGTGGGACTCCACTCCTGACTAGTCGGCAGTCTGACTTGGAATCAGCTACTTTCACACTGTAGGTTCTTTCTGTGAGCAAATGACCTAGTGATATAGGGGTTGATGCCTAACTTAGTGAGTTTTTCTGATTCCTGAATGGGGAATGGCATCAAAAGCCTTGGTCAAATCAAGGTAGGCTGTATGAACCACCTTGCCTTCATCCACAGCTCTGGAGACTGACTCAAAGAAGTCGACCAAGTTGAGCAGGCATGATCTACCCTTCACAAAACCAAACTGTGTGGGATCCAGAGTTTGGAAATTCCCTATATCCTTGTTCATTAGGTCCATGATGATGTGCACCACAGCTTTGCATTTCAGACTCGTCAAGCTAATGGGGTGATAGTTCTCAGGGTCTGTAGTCGTTTCTCCTCCTTTGTGGAGAAGGATGACTGTGGCAGTGCATCATTTGGTAGGGACAAAGCCTGAGGTGAGGCTGTGATTGAACAGGGCACACAGGTGAGGTGCCAGTTCACTCTGTAGTTCATGTAGAACACAACCAGGGATATTGTCAGGTCACATAGAAGCTGTATTCTTGGCCTTGGACAATGCTGTTTTAACCAGTACAGCAGTAATATTGGGTGTCTGGCAATCTACTGGTATTGTGATTGGTCCTTTGGGGGGGTAAAGTTGGCACTGAATCTGTCGGTCAGTATACTGGCAATATCTGTTGGTTCAATACAGGAGGTACCATTGTGCAGTAGCTCAGAGCAAATCTGGGTTTTGCCATGGAGATTCTTTACATAACTATAGAAGGCCTTGTGGTTCTCTTTACTATCTGCTGTAATTCTGTTTTCATAGCTAACTTTAGAGGATTTGATGAGGGATCCCAACTTTTTGTTGAGGCTGATAAGGGAGTTTTTCCAGTCTTGGGACTTCACCTTATTCCACATCAGTTTCCTCCTTCTGTTGTAGCATTTGTTTATAGCAGGGGACCACCAGATTGGCTTTATTTTTTGGAGGAGAGCGTCTTGGTTCTGTTGGGTATGGCGAGATCCATGCATTTGTGTACGTGTTCGTACAGTGCATTGGTGTATGATTCTGTGGTCATGCAACTATTTTCCATTTGCATGGGTACCATGAAGTTAGCCACCTCTGTTTTTAGGAGCCCAAAGTTAGCTTTGGAGAAGTTTTTCATGGTGGTTACCTTTGTGGGGGGGGGGGGGGGGGCGTGATTAGTTTGTGGTCGGATCTAAACATGGAGGAGCTGACTATTGGTTGCCCATGTTAGTAATGACCAGGTCAGGGATGTTGCTACCTCTAGTGGGGCTAAGAACAAGCATGTCCAGGGCATTGGAATTAATGAACTCCAGGAAATGTTCGGCAAGTATATTGGTATTTGAGTAGTTTACCCAGTTAATGGAGGTGTGGCTGAAGTTGCTTAGTAAGAGAGTGTTAGGTTGGAGCCTAATATTCTCCAGGGTGCTTAGGAACGTGGAGTATGAGTCTTGGGACATGGTTGGGACCTATATCAGGCTACAACCTGAATCCCTGTCTTACCCAATGTTAGCTGCACCTGAAGTATCTCTGATGCATTATTTTGGGCTACCAGTCTGGAGGTGTGCGCATCCTTTATGAATATGGAAACACCACCACATTTGGAGCTTCAGTCCAAGTTCTGAGGCCAAAAGGTGTGGAATGAGTTATAGCCTGGTAGTGCAGGGGTGCTTTCTGCTTCCTTGAACCAGGTCTCTGTTACAGCACAAATGTCGATGTTCTCCATTTTTAAGAGTGTTTCAAGTGAGTGCATTTTAAGATTTAGACTTCTAGCGTTGAGCAGCATGACCCTCAGATTGCATTTGTTTGTAACTGTCATGGTGGTAATTTGGTCTTTGGAACACCGCCTAAAAAAGGCACTATAGGGATAGCAACAGCCTTGGCCAGTATCCGGAAGCCCAGGGGTGACAGATGCAGGCCATCTCTGGCAAAGCATTGAGGTCTGTCAATCATGTAATCCCAGTCAGACAGATATTGGATCCCCTTAGAATGACACCAGAAACTTAGCCAGTGTTGAGCGAGTGTTGACATTTCAGCGCTTTGACTTGTTTGGTTTGACTTGTTCTCAGGTTGAGGAGAGAGAGAGAATTTATTTATATCTTCATTTCTAAAACTCTAAAAATGTAAGGTATGTTTCTGCGGGGGAAAACAAAGTGCAACATTTGAGAGTTTTGGTTGCTTGAGTTTTGGTTAACTGAGAGTTTACTGTGTGTGTATATATATATATATATATATATATATATATATATATATATATATATATATATATATATATTAAAATGTTTATAGTTCTCCTTTATAGTCAGATAATAGTGGGGTAAAATGAAAAAATCTGTTGTCAACACACAGCCACAGAAACAGCAGCAGCATTGTAAACAAAAGAAATTAATTAATTTTTAATAGCTCTAAATTAAGACAATATGAAAAGCTGCACAGCAATTGTGATGATGGGGTCTATATCTGCATTTCGAATGCTGACAATATCGAATACGGTATTGTTGCGTCAAAAGTGCCGAAAGTGCAGAACATTGAACGGCTAAACAGAAATCTCCGTAAGGGGAGATTTCCATTTACTTCATTGTAGTGCGGTCTCAGAGTTGGTATATTTAAGTAGCGGAGGGTGTGTGGGGTGCAGCCCCCCATGTAGGGGGTGCAGGGGGGCTTGCCCCCTGCCTACATCCTTTAGTTTTTTTTTTTGTTTTTATTCTTTTATATCGGCATTCGAAATTTTAAAAGGTCGATCATTTCAGTTCGACATTTAGTGATTCGACCTATTAAATTTTTGAAATGCTGATATAGACTCATGATGATGACCTACTGTACAACTACAGATTCTCTACAATGTACCTACAATTCTTCTGGGACACTTCAGTATTCATATGAGAAGTGGTGGGTATAACTGGATGGTTATTCTTGGGAGGAACAGCCCTCCAGATACCACATGATGGAACTGTGTGTTAGTCAAAGGTTGTCCCTAACAAAATCACGTATGAGCACAAGGGAGTCTATAACCGTAGTTGGTACCAGAGTACTTTGAGCAAGAAGTTCCTGAATGAATTTGTAATTATCTTATCAATCCTTCGGTTCCATTTTTCTGGAAATTTGGTTCAGCAGAAGTGCTGAGCTGTAAGCTAGTACCACACAGTGGTAATGTGGGTCAAACAGCTGGGGCAGCTTCTGGACAGACCTGCAGAAATCAAACAAATAGTGAAGGTATTGTGAGAATGCCTAATCAATGCGTTTTTGTGAGATGAGTTTAACATGGCGGTAAGCAGCTATGACTAAAGTGTGCTTGTCATGGTGATAATCTTACGGTCCACTGGGGAAGCTATCAATTAAAAAAAAGGTGAATTCCATAAAATACATGCAGCAAACCTTGGGATTTGAATTAATACACAGTTATAGACTTGAAAGGTGCCAACTCAGCCAGTCATTGAAATAAAGTCTTACATGTGGGAGGAAATTGACTTTCCCCCAACCTCAGCGTTTTTTTTTTTTGCTGTTGTTGCTGTTTCCTGCTCAAGCAATCAGCTGCTTAGATGCCCTTCCATAGCTTCTCCGCTTTCCCCTGAAATACCTAATAGGATAGAAATGCATAATGAAATCTTGACCCGAGTGGTATCTTTCCCTCAGCTGAGACTGCCATTAGAAACCAAGGAGAAGTGTGGAGCAAAGCTGTCAGCTGGCAGTGTCATGCATTCTGGTGACAAAACTTATTACTAAGTCTAATCCCCTTTCCTCCTGTGAGCTGAATTAATATGACAGCCATGTTGAGTCATATGACTTGGCTTGTGATTGCATGCCTGTCCTGGAATCTAGGGTAGTTAATCCTCCTAGGACCACCCACTGTTCTCAGCCTGGTAATCTTTCTCTAGTCTTGGTCATCATCAAGGCTCAAAAGATCAATTGAGCCACCATGCTGCTAACAAGATGGCTGTGCCCATCTTCCCTCCTAGCCCCCTATGCACACAAGACTCTAACTGAACTCAGGTCACTTGGGCCTTAATTGAGTCTTCATCCCTCTATGTCACCATATGAGGCTAGCTCATATGGTCTTTTGATGGCTGTTAATCTATTCACAATCTGGATTTTGATACAGTGGGTATCTCTTGTAATTGTTTTGTAGACCTTTAACTACATATTTTGTATTCTGATGAACATGAGTTTTCCTGTTCTGTACGGCTAATCATATCATTGTTGTAAGTGCTTCAGCAAGGCTGTAAAAGTAGATGAGATCTGCCTAGATATGAAAAAGGCATAAGACATCATAGGGTATTGTGGTTAATGCAGCATTTTGTTACTGGGTGAAGCTGAAAACAGTGCTTCTGAAGTGGCAAAGTGGGATGGTAGTCTTCATTTTCAAAAATGAGTCAGATGGGTGTGCTAGAGTTTTTTTTTTTTTTTTTTAACAGAGATCACCCTCCTAAGTCTCCCATACCGCTCATCTTCTTTGCTGTATAATTTTGGACTAACAACTCAAATATGGAGGACACAAAGACCTAAAACCAGGGACAATTTGTAAATATTAGCCTAATTAACTTAGAAGGTTAATAGAACAACTGGTTTTGAATCAACATGCATTGTCTGAATAATAAGATAAAAACGCTAAGGTCTAGCATTAATTAACTGACTATACTCTTCAATGATTTACCAAAAAATCCAAACTTTATAAAAAATAGGGCAAAAATACAAGAGAAAATCAGGGATGGCTGAGAGCTATAATCAACAGTTGCCCTTCAGATTCTACAGTAGCAATACACATTCACCTCTGTCCATGGAGGAATGGATCAATTTCTTGTCCTTGTGCAAATACTGTGGGGATCGGTGCTCGCTACATGTGCTTTGTGGAAATGGAGAATAACAGGTGCTTGAATGTCTTGTAGGAGGTGTAATAACTGCACAGTTGCACTGCTACTTGACATCTAGTCCCTGTATTCGAGAAGCATGAATTGTACCCACATTCTCAGCACTAAATTGAAAAGGCTCAAGGTTGACAAATTCTGTCAGTGCTGCATATTGTACTCCCTCCTACTCTTGACTTTTCTGGGCTAAATATCAAACCACATGAGAAACTGAGAAAGTATCTAAGTGTTGTATCTTTATTACTTAGACAATATTTTTATCTTAGTCTCAAATGTCTGTGATTTCTAGCATAATGTAGTTGTCACACTGATCAAAAGTGATGGCAGCATTCTCGCATATTGCTGAGTTTCAGTTCCGGTATGCTCTCACCCATAGTAAGTGAATAGACTAACTGGTCAAGGGTGTTTCTGTTTACAAAGTCCAGGAAATTCTAGTCCTGCAAGTTTGAGGTCACGTAGGATTTCCAGTTTATGGAGGGGTAGTTAAAGTACACCCTGAATATGGAATTGGCTTGAATGGTAAGTGCCTCCAGTAGGTCTAAGTATGAGCTGTGGGCTTCATGGCTCATAGAGGGTGATCTATATCTTTCAAGGATATGATACAGGACTCTACCTATGGTAATTTGGACATGGAAAAACGCAAGAACTTCATCCTGTTTGACCAAACTCGAGGTATGTTTGTTTATGAAGTAGATTAAAGTCACCTCCACTTTTTGTCCCTGCATGTGCAGTAGCTGGTCAAAAAGTGTCTAAGGCACTGTATCCTTCTGCTGCCAGGGTGCTTTTGGTGGCTTTAAACCATATCTCTGTAAATTCACAGATGTCCGCAATCTTCAAGGTGAGGAGAGCTTGGGAGGAGATGTGTTTCTTGTTTAGGCTTATGCATGCAGCAGTAACACCTTTAGATTCCCTGGGGTTGATTTTGCTAAGTTGGAAGGATTGCTAGTTTGGCATTGGCTAGAAAAAGATACTATGGGGGAGGACAGTGTTATGCCTAATATTCGAAAGCTTAGTGGGAACAAGATCAGACCATTCTTGGCAAAGTAATGTGTTTTTTGACCATATTCTCCCATGCTGACACATATTGTACTCCCTTCAAAAGCAAAGCAAGTTGTTAAGCTCAATCATCTTCTGTTTGTATAGTGGCATTGTCCTTGGTAAAGGTAAAATACCGCTCAATGAAAAGATCATACCAGCTTGAGTATCATAGTCCGAGAGCTTCATAATGCCTCTCTTCATATAGTCCAAGGAGGCACATCTCAAGGCATTACACCCATATGAATTATGACTGAGTCAACTGGTATTTGTGGGTGGCAGAAACTGGCATTATTGCTCTGAACTTTAAAACACAAATGAGACTGGAATGTGCACCAAACATAGATACTTACATGGCTTTAGAGGTGGTGAATGGAAGTGTATCATTCCATGTTCTGCCTAAATAAGAGCAAAATAGAATCATTCTTCTCCAATGGTTCTCCAAAGCCACAGCCCCCACTGATGATACAGTTTCATCATTCAGATATACATAAGCCCAAATTAGCAACCCTAGCACGAAAGGGTGCACTTGGGTCTGGTGGAGGAATATTATGAGAGGAAAACTGGATATTTCAGCAGTAGGCATTTGACAAATGGCTGCTACTGTCCCTAGTAATAAAGGCTCAGTCTATGCCTCCTGTATAAACGCTGCTATCTCTGAGCCCTGAAAGAAACACTCTTGTTACCATCTGTATAACAGGAGATGCTAGGAAAGCATGAGGAAAACACAGGCACTGCAATACAAACTCTTTGGCTACAGACTGACTTAAAATGTTCCATGGGGTGTGTTGTTTAAAAGACATTTATTTAATCCTTATCTGTTTTTCTGATAAAAGCATAATGCTTCATTAAACATATCCGCAGATAAAAGATCATGACCGCAGTGTTAAATTTAAGTACTTACACTGGTCTAGGCTACTAAGCCACTGACACTACCATCAAAACTGTACTATCCTTATTTCTGTAAGAAGAAGCCAAAGGGCAAAAAAACCCGCACCAAGTTCTGCTTTCATTGCATTAACTGCTTCATTTCCTGCACTTGTCTAATTGTACTGACACTCAATATTGCTGTGACAATGCTTTATGTCTCACTACAAGAAAGTGGAAAACAGGTAGCTGACTCAATGGGATGGAGAGAGTGACAGTCCTTCACTGACTCTAGTATTAGGGAGTGGGGTGCAGAAACTAGCATACTGGTCCGAACTGAGCTCCATTGTCAACCTGACTCATATTGCTTAACAGGCATCCTACCACATACTGAGTTGCATTTGAATATGCTACAAATTCAAGAAAGTGGGCATCTGCAATCATTTAAATCATGAACCATGCAACCAAATGATTACTGTATTGTCTGTGTATAATTTCTGAAAAAAAAGGCATGCGTTTCACTTTGGGTCATGCTTCAAAGTGTGATGGGGAAGAGGCAGTGCCCAGGACATAATATTTACAGCCAAGGGGGTGCTTTCTGATATCCCTCAGTGTAGCATCACCTAGGCATTAATGGCATTGGGTATGAGTCCTAGTACTCAGTGAAACAATGCTGCCATTTGTTTCTCCCCAGCATGCTAAGATATCTGGATGCACCCTTGCTAGCCTCATACTTTTTCAGGCACTGTGCATATGGTTATATAAAGGCATTATTTCTGATTTAATATTTATTTATTTATTTTACATTTGTTTACTGGGATAGTCCGACTAGATACATGTCCATTTTCAGTGGAGGCCTAGGGAGAAAAGCTCCACATAGTCAAACATACAAAAGGTTATGCAAGAAGTTAGAAAACAATTAGAATATATAAAAAAAGTGGTAATATACCTTATGTACATTGGTTTAAAAGTGTTCCCTATTAGGGACTCACAGTTCTCATGGACAGACACAATTACAAGTAAGATTGTAACTCACAGTTAGCCCCTTGTAGGGAGTCACAGTTCTCAAGGACAGACGCAATTACAAGTAAGATTGGATACATAGGGTCTATATTACATAATCAAAAACCCCCACAACACCGACACACACAGCCCAAACCGCAAATATGCCGAATCCCCTAAACCTCGAAATTTCAAATGTCAAATCATCATAGTTGGCCAACACCACCATGCGCTACATACTACATACCCAAACATAATAAATAAAACACATACATACATACACTAACCAAACCCTATTTCTAACCCTACACTAAACCTTACATACATTACTATCTATGCACTTACCTTAACCTGCACCCTAACCCTAAGGTCTGTAACTATCGCACACTTACCCTACAGACATATACCTAAACAAAACAAATAATCCACACACATACATTTAACAAAACCTTACTTCAAACCCTACACTAAACCTTACATACATTACCTATCTATGCACTTACCTTAATCCGCACCCTAACCCTAAGGTCCGTAACTATCGCACACTTACCTTACGGAGCTATACCGCAGATGGGCCAACCATGACACTTTGACATTCTGTGTTTCACTGTTTTGAACGTTTGCCGTTACCGTAGTTCACGCTATACGTGTCAGTGTTGTGGTGTTCGCTGAAACTGGTTTTCGATCACGTAATATAGACCCGGATACATAGCATGGTGATGTAGTTAGATGTTATGATAATTACTGATTAGACTGAGACTTTAATAGGTATTTATAACCAGACACTCATCTCAAACAGTTTTATTTATCTTTTTGCAATATGCACCTACATTGCTTAATTTCTGCTCTTGCAAGACCAGGTAGTGGGTACTGTACATTAGTCTAGTTGTACCCTTCTACACCATATCCTTAGAGGGTGGTATAATATTTACACTAAGGTCAGAGTGACAGTGTGACAAACTTGTAAATCAATTATTCTGATTTTAATGCTCATTATAAGTGCTGTGCAACAAATACAAAACAATATATAAAATAGGCATACCTCTCAACTGTCCAGATTTTTGCCTCATAGTTTTGGTCTGTTTCATATAAAATATGTGGTTTTATGACAAATCACTGAGGATTTAAGTAAATAAATACTGACATACATTTGAGCTTAAAATATCATATCCTTCAGAAAATGGATGGTAACACAAATCCTGTTATCTTAGCAACTTTCTAAGTTTACAAGAGCAATGTTTAAAATCTGTCTCTATTTTTGGACCTTTGTCCCCCTGTTATTTTAGTCTTTGTCCAGATGTATTGTGCTAAGAGGTTCAGACGTATGAACATAAGTAGGATACAAAGCATGATCTTATTTCAAGACCGAGTCCCCACTACATTTTTTGGGGGTCATGTGTTTGCAGAAACACAGTTCACCTGATGGCATTTCACCTGAAGGATTCCATCTAATATGCAGTTCACTGAAATGGATAGAGTAGTTTCACATGTGATGTTGATAATGTAAACTCTGCATTTTCTCCTTCTCCAAGGAGGTGTGACCTTGACATGTAAATAAATATGTATAAAATGTTGAGACTTTGCTCCCTAGCTGGAGATATTGGAGGCAGGGAATCCTGCAAACAATTTTAAAGTTTATTTTTCTTGTTTTCATTGAAGCTCATTTCTGAATTTTTTGTTTTGGTGAATTAAACTTCAGTGAAAATCACTGTATATGTAATAAATATGCAAAATATCACAAACTAAATCAGTGCACAGTTTGCTCCATGCTTGCAGGATGAAGCCTTGTGTGTGACCCAGATGACTAGAACTTTCTTGACAAATATGATCCTTGAGTAGACAAGGTGGACTAGAATTTTTGCTACTAAATCTACCTTGGGAGAAGGGTGGGGTTTACAGATATGGAGAAAAAATAATTGGTGGAGACCAAAGACACTACTGTACAGGCATGTGCATATATAAGGTACACCGGGAATGGGATAGGATTACCCTAGTTGCCAAGATGCTGCTGTACTGGGATGCCCTGACGTACTGTCTCTAGACCCCTCCTCTAACAGCTTATGCTACGTTTTTCCCAATTCACAAGACTCTTGTTTGAAGGGGCAAGTTGAATAGATGGGAAGGAGGGTGGAACAGATGATCGAGGAAGGGGTCTGGGGCACAGCCAATGGCAAACAGCAGCAATGGGAACCATCATAAATAAATAAATGAATAAAAAATAAATAAATACTTAAAATGTGTGTAAATGGTGTTTTTCTCTTTTTTATAAGCAAAACAGCAAACATTATAATCTTACAATAGCAGAGTCATTAATGCTTCTGCATCACAGATCAGGGGTTCAAATTTGACTTTCGAATGCTGACTGGCTATGCAGAATGTTTTTTAAGTTTACATTCTGGAACTAATCTCACCCAGATATCTTCTGTAAGGAATCCTGTGGTTCAGTAGGATTACTCCTTTATCGGAATTAAATAAATTATAGATGGAAATAACAGTGCAATGAAAAATGGTCTATTATCTGAGAACACTATTCTTAATATATGCTAGATATAATGATTATTAATGAGAACTTTTTTCAGTTTTGTCAACAATTAACAATTGCGTGAAATGCAAAAAATATTTGGAATAAGAAGGGGCTACCATAGTTTTGTATACCATGAAAATTTTAGAATAATAAGGCAAAAGTAACAACATGAAACAGGAATTATAGAAGCAGTAAAGAGTCAAAACAATAGGAAAAGAGTTAAACAGATGTGAGACACAACCTTACCTATTGCTTCATTTCCAGCATTGATTTTAATCTTTCTAGTTGTTACATTCAAAGCACTAATAATTATCCCACTAAACAAAAACATCTATTTTGGACACTATTGCTCCTGCTTTCACCACTAATTAAGATGAGAACAGTGTTTCGTAAATGGTAAGACCAGCCTCCCACGATGACCAGGCCTGTTTCGAGGGAGGCATAATCAGGTCTGAAAATGTTGTGTACTTAAAACTTAACTGTTTGGTATTAGATCTATGGGATCAAACAAATTTCAGCAGGACAATAGTCAACAAATTTGCGTTTGGCTTTAATTTAATAGTACTACAATTATATTAAAGCAAGTCTGGAAGCTAGCACAGAGGACTAAGGCTCTGAGCTTAAAACGGAGCTGCTTCCTTTGCCCATGGTACAGGGTTTGATTCTTGCCAACTGTGACACAGAGTGAGTCACTTAACCAGACAGTGCTAACTGGGTCACCTCTGTGAAAGTTCAGTTTGTACAATGGGCATATAGGAAAAAATAAGAACAAGGTCATAATTATTGCAAATATGTGTGTACATGCACGATCGTAGTTTGGGGAGGTATCTGCTTCAGTACAGTGTAGGATACACTTTTTGTTCAGGGAGGCCCAGAGTACTTTTATGATCTCTCTGGGTGGCTCACTGATTCTTTTTTTATTTGAGTAGCCTCACTATAACAGAATACATGAACCTATGGCTTAAAGAAATCCCATCCTCTAAGACCACGTCTCTCTTATGTTTGGTTTTCTGGAGAACAGAACATATGCTTCACTGTTTTGTGTGCCACCTTGTAGGTAAAAAGTAAAGGTTTGCTGCTTTCGGTATTGCAGTGTTTGATTCACAGCCATAATTACAGTACCCTGACTCCCTTCATATGTAATTACTAGGCTAATGGCATACGAGCCTTTATAAGCCTAGCCAGTAATGCCCAGGATATGACAATATAATATCTCAATTTCCCAGATATGTAATGGGGTAGTATCAGGGTAGTGGGTATTTGGGTGTTGGAGCCCTGAGTCATTTTACAGACTGCCTCTGTCCATAAGGGAAAGGAGTGGTACCCCCAGAGTGAATTTACGGTTCCCTATCCATTTATCCAAATTCTTTTTGAAGATAGTGAGGGACGGGCTTTGTTTTAAGAAGGTGGGAAGTTTATTGCATAGGAGAAGTAGCCTTTGGGATATGAATCTGTCTCTCTAGCAAGTTACGTTGAAGTCACAAATAAGGTTCAAGTCCATGGAACACATAACCCTTGTAAAATTTTGCTTGGAAATATGTAACATTTTCATCAGGCTGAATCAGAGAATGCGTTGTAGGTCAGGCATAGGTCTCCTCTCAATGAACGACATGATACAGAGTAAAGGGATAGGGCTTTTACCTGGTCTGCATGAGACATGTGTCTTATACTTTGTATTTTCTTAGTGCGAAGCCTCTGGGACTGCTCCAAGCATGCAAACTAGGCTCGTACAAGCTATATATTGTTTTACTGCTTGTACTTGTATTTTGATGTGGCTTTAAGTGGCACACTTGAAGCAGCATCAATGTACAAAGTATTAACTGATCTAAGGAGAAATACATATTCTTAACTCACTCTTGCGCGTGTCTCTCCTAAATGTGACTTCAAACATCTTTTCAGCGCTCTGCTCTCCTCGTTCCTTTCTTCATAGCGTTTTCAGACAATGTATGAGGATATGAATATGCTGCCCTGTACTTTGCATAAACTTGTTTAACCTTAATTATTGAACTGTAGGGTTGTAACCAAGTCTTGACTAAAAAAGGACCAGTGTGATCTAACTGTTCTATATACAATTATTTTCAGAAGATCACACAGCACTGTAAATGCACAGCCTTCACAACAAAGTCTAATAATAAAAGCACAGCTACATGTGATTGAAGAGATTTGTCTAATGATAATGGAGGACATGATCCCTCAGACTGAAATATTATAAGATGCTGCAATCTCTTTAAAATGAGGCATTTCAAAGCATTTTTGTCCCTAAATGGTAAATCATTTAAACTGGTTTACAGCATAATTGTGTCTGACATTCTACTAGGAACAGCTGGAAATTATACATTTTGACTAGATGCATGCAGTGCTAATTACATAGCTTATCAGCATGAATGAACCCACAAACAATTATAATAAAATGCACACAAAATAAAATAAACAAGGATTATTTAAATAACACTGATTGATAGACTTCTTCATTACAAGTATTAATAACAAACATCATTTTTCTATTCTGATTTTTTTGAGTATTCTCTGTTCTACATCAGTAAGTTATTTTACAACTTTATAAATAGTTATTTGATCCCCTTTCCCTTCTTGCTCAAGAGGCTATTTCAGAGGTACTTTAGACTCATTGTTTATGCACAGAAATCACTTTTTTCAATCTTCTTCTTCTTTCGGCTTTTCCCGGTTAGGGGTCGCCACAGCGGATCACCTGTCCACTCATGATTGGTAGTGGAGTTTTACAGTGTCGAGTTGCCAGCCCAGTGCCCAACCTTCCACAGAAGGCACACACACACAAGCACTCACACCTAGGGCCAATTTAGAGTGTCCAATCCACCTACTGCATGTCTTTGGGATGTGGGAGGAAACCGGAGCACCCGGAGGAAACCCACATGACCACAGGGAGGACATGCAGACTCCGCACAGAAGGCACCCCAGCCAAGGATCGAACCAGAGAACCTCTTGCTGTGAGGTGACAATGCTAACCACTGCACCACCGTGGCCGCCCTAAGTTTTTTCAATAATGTTATAAAAAAAAAAGTTTCTGCTAGTTGGACTTTCTATAGCATTGTTCACATAGCTGCAAAACACTTAAAAGAAGAACACTGACTGCTGTGTCTAAGAATGTACATATATAAAATAATAATTAAAACAATGCCAAAGAAAATGAAGATGACAATGAAAAAGTTTTCAAGCTGCATATCTAAATAAAAAGTCTCTCATAAAGGGTAAAATAGTGCATAGTAAGTTGATATCTACATTCTGCATGGAACCTATTTTTTTTCAGTCCACATTTAATCATTTGTTTAGAAGGTTTACCTTTTCAATTAACAAACAGAAAAGTAAATGCAATGAATCATAAACTCTGTTTAAAACAATAAAATGTCTTTGGAAGAAAAACAATATATTTGTTAGTCTGAAAGGATCTCTAGCAAGAGATAGAATGTGTGCTACACTTTAGTACCATTTCATTTACAGCCATAAAAATCACGTCTAAAGGTGCAAAAAGACATTTGTTTTTGTATAAAAAAAGTGTGTACATGCATCATTATGCATGCAAACACTTTTTATACAAAAAACAAAAGTTGTTTTGCATGTTATAGCATTAATATTCATAGGAGGGCAGGGGATGGTTACGTAATTCTATGATTCCAGTCTGGAACCGTGGCTGATGACACTCATCAGAAATGCACACATGCCTACTGAACTTCCAGCTCAGGATTAGCATACTTGAGTAAATTAGTGATGTAATTGCTAAACTGTTAAATTAACATTTGTCAAAAAAACGAATGATATACAGCCAGATACAATAAAGCCTACATACTCCGTTTACACTGTGTGTGCTTCACAGTAGCACACTGTTTTGGATTTAATAAGAGGCTCTACATGGTATGTAGAGCCGCACACTGCCACACAAACAAGGTAAACACTGTGGAATGCAAATTACTGCATAAGCAGCTAAACTGCATGCTAATCAACCAAAGTTAGACAGAGGAACTATTTAACAAGCTATAAAGCAACCATGTGGACTCAGTGCTGGTTTTCCCTGTGAATTCCAAAACCTACTGGAATACAACCGCGGAAAGGGGTCTAAGGAGAAACAATATTAGGGGATGCTGTTGCTTTAAGTCATGTGTATGTGCAACAGGCTGAAGTCTATGCTGCTGCTGCTGCTAATAGACCACGGCCAAGAAGGGGAAGAGTTTTCAGACCCCAGTTAATTTATCACAATATGCATGAGGTAGAAATTGTACAGAGCTAGAGGGTGGATAGGGCACACTACAAGAACTCTACAAACTCTGTTGTCCTCAACTCAGCGCCAGAGAAGACCAGGGGGAACCCATCCCACTGAAGACAAAGGTATGTGTAGTTCTTAGAATTTTAGCTACAGGTACCTTTCAGAGACCAACAAGGGACATGATGGGTGTGTGACAGGCATCAGCATCCAGGATCCTACATCAGTTCCTGAATTTTATGCTACAATATGCTAATGACCACATATACTTTCCTTGTACTCCAGAGGATAGGGCCAGAAATATGCATGGTTCTACCCTGTAATACACTATCCTAAAGTACTGTGTGTCATACATTGCACACATGTAGAAATTAAGGCACCATCCGGGGAACAGGTAAGGCTCTACATTAATAGAAAGTGCTTACACTCTAGTAACTGCCAAGTTGTGTGCAATGTCAAAGGAATCATCTTGAATGTGTGTGATATCTGGCACACCTCCCAACTGTATTATAATTTCACCAGGGGGGATATCCCACAGGGTTGTTTACTGCAGGTTAGGCACTGAAACTGTGGCTGATGACAGGCATTAGAAATGCGCACACACCTACTGAAGAACACCATAAAAAGGCACACGCCCAAACCAGAAATTTCACAGAGCAGGTGTCTGGGCTACTGAAGTCATGGATCCGATACCTACATACATCTGGGGGAGCCCTGCAGTACAATCCATGGGTATGTACTGAATTATTCACAGTATGTGCCATACTAAATATCATCCTGAGAAAACAGCTTCAGCAGATCAACAAGGGGAAGGGGCACACATCACAACACTGGGTTCATATTATCTTGTCAAAAACTCAAAAGAGCGAATGCTCTTTGATCAACAGCTAATATTCGAAACCACAAAAATTCGAATGGCCGGAACAGCGATTTTTTTCCCAGGGAAAAAAAATTGCTGCCACCCCCCCCAAAAAAAATCAAATCCACAAACAAAATACACCCCTCCACTTAAATATACCAACTCCGAGATTGCACCACAGCGGAGGAAACTGCAAAGACCTGACAATGGCCCAGCAATTTTTTTCCCTGGAAAAAATCTCTGTTCTGGCCGTTTGAGTTTTTGTGCTTCTGAATGTTGGCTGTTGATCCAAGATCAGATAAACTAAGCACTAAGTTAGCTATGCACCCTAAGCATCAGACACAAAGCTTATGTATCACTGAATTCAAAAAATAGAAAATATGGATATGTCACAGTTATCATCACTTGCACAAGGTGTTGTGTGGGGAGTCAGGAAGCCTAGAATGACACAAAAGGTTAGTGAGTGTGTGTGAGTAAGAAAGAGAAGCAGGCAGACATTTGGATAAAGCAATAAATGGCCAATGAGACAAAATGAGTTTTAAACTTCATGGCTAAACCATGTAACTGTTGTGTGTGTGTGTCTGTATGGGTTCTTCAAGTTAAACTGGTGTGTGAGTGTCTACATGAACACAGCTAAGCTCTGGGCTAGCTGTACATTTTGGTATGTTGGACAGGTGTGAGCCATGCATGGCAGAGGTGACAGTTCATTGTTGTTGGGTAGTGGCTCTGCCAGGAGTTACACGGGCACATCCATGCCCATGGTCAGATGCACTGCTGCTACCTGAACATGACTGATGTCTGCTAGATGAGCTGCCCTCATGAGGATTCCCAAGACCATGACCCCATGGTTTGCCATGCCTGGGTGTGGACAGCTAAACCACTGATGGAGCAGTGGAATTACTGCCACTATGGGAGCATGATCGGGCATGGCTACATTAGCTTACAGCAGATGATGTGGCTGACCTACACCCACGAGGATGCCATCCCCCTCCCAGCAGGCATTCCATCACAGACACTGCCCATTCCAATGTGTCATTCATTGGATCCATTGAATCGACAACATGGTGGGGGGAGTCAGAAGTGTCAGCCTGTGCCACATCTACAACCCTAAGCATTTCTCTGGAGGACCTATGGGAATGTGCCTATGCCTCCATGATGGTCCTAAATATATGTTGAGTGGCATGAGAACAGACACATGCATCAGGAGGAGGATGGAGAACAGGCATCCTCTGAGCACCCTTAACTACCCTCCAGCATGGCACCTCACCCACAGTTTGGCTATGGCCAGACTCAACAGGCACTGAAGCTGCAGTAACCATACTTCCCTGATTGATTGTCTTGTCCTCCACCTGTCCAGTATCTGAGGACTCACTGGAATGGGTAGGCATAGGCCTACTGGCTGTGTCCAATGGAATTTCAGGGGATGGCTGTATGTCAACCTCAGTGTCAGATTCAACTTCTGCATCCCCTGACTGTGCCTCCTTTTGGCCACCGTCGTCATCAGACTCTGCTGATACTCTGACATCAGGTGATAGAAGTCCCATGATTCCACTGTCAGAATCACCTGTGATAATAAGTAACAAATACAGAAACCGATAATACCTACACTACTACAGTCCAATATATGCTAACAAAATAACAACAGTGCCACTATTACACAATACAAGAATACACACAACAGTCTTGAAATCAACATCCCACACTAAAATATTTCTTTGAATTGCTCATCAATACTGACAAAAAATTGTTGGCTTACCATGTACAGATGATGGTATGCCAGATGGTCCTAGAAGACATTAAGCAAAAGGTAAGGACAACATCATCACAATTAACAGTAACACAGGGAGTAATACTTTTCCCCCCTTTATATGTCCATTAACTATACTTTCAACAAGAACTTGGATGACAAATCCAACCTAAGCCCATGTGTAATCAATCTGAATTTGTTGCATACAATAAGAACACAGTAAAACAAGCTTAACTTCCACTGTAGTCAAGAAAAAAGCCGAAATAATGGAAAAAACACACAGCTTTATTCAAGCCTCAAAGTTACCACTTTCGTCTCTCTGTCTTAATATCAGAGACTTCTTCAGACTGAGGCATTAATACCAACAAGCATTTTTAAATGCACGCATAAAATCACATGATAAAACACATGATAAAATGATGTTTTTAAAATGGAAAGGGTTAAACCATTAACAAAATCCTCCCTGTTATTTAAACCAGGTGGAAAGCAAGTGTTCAGTTTCACTTGCCAACAGTATTCCATTCACCTTAACTCATCCTTAATATTAAATACATTATGTACATTATTTAAGGCTTCCAACACTATAATTTGAACTCTACTTTGCATGTTCCACTTTTATAGTGCTTGATGATTGGTTTGCATTTCTTTTATCAGCATTTTGTAGTGCACATTTGTGTTGCCGCCAAATTTGCATTTTGCCTGGCATATCTCCATGTCCCCTCTCAAGCAAGAAGGCACCAAAAGCTTCCTCAATTACCTGATTTTCAAGGTCAGTGAAGGGTGGTTTTCAGGGATTGAGATGCCTGGGTGCCATACTCCCATGTGTCATACAAGGACAAACAGAAGGATAATACACATAACTATCACATAACTACAAAATGACTGTTCCCAGATAAAACAGAAATGTAGCATTTCAGTATTACCCACTGGAGAAACATAAAACAGTCGAGATTTGAAATATGAACAACAGGCTGGATGCTAAAAAGGAGAGTAACAATAGAAACGTATCCTTGTTTGTATCATAACAGAAATGCAGCTTTGCACCCCCACCTCCAAAAGAACAGACAAATGACACATTTTGCTAACAAACCATCTTTGAAATGCTAAAAGTGCTATCAAATGAACTGTCCCTGAAACATGTCTACAGATTTAACACAGAACATTCATTTTAATGTTTTGCCAGTCATGTAACCTGTGAAATGCCCTGACAAACATACCTATGCCATCAGTACACTTTTAACTAATGCATACAGATAAAAGTGTAGCCTTTGCTAATCAAAATATATACATATTTCATTTATTTTTTATTTGACATTTGTTGACTGGGTTGGTCCAGCTGGGTCTGAGCCCCTTTTCAGTGGAGATCCTGGGAGAAAAGCTCCACAGTTACATAGTCACTTAATACATAAACGTCTGTTGACATGGTACATGCTAATTAAAGTTTCAACAGTCATGAACAAAAAAATAAGGGTTTAACATGAATAGCAATTAGAATCTACAAATTAGCAGGTACAATATGTATAGTGCAGAGTAAAAAGTAGAACAAGTTAATTACTGCATACAAGTCAAGGCAAGTGTAGTAGGTACAGTGCAGAGTATGGTAAACAAGTAAAAATGTTCATCCTTAGTTCTCAGTTCAGCTGAAATAGTAGCAGTGGGAGAGAAGTAGTTAGGTACAAAAGGTTCTGTTTGCAAGTGGAGTAAGAATGGAAGTACAAGGTAGGGAAATAGGAAATGTAGGAATAAAGAATTGAGACATAGTAGATTGGAGAGGAGGTTGGGTGACAGGTATGGGAGAGAGTAGAGAGGCTAGTTGGCAGACAGGAAATGGGGCAGTCATGGGGAAGATAACACTGACATAGTCTTTTATTGCTTAAGTGATTTTTTACTGCATTTCTGAATTGGTGTTTAGATCTAATATTTCTAATGTCTAGTGGAAGTTTATTCCAGTTCTCAGCAGGGGAATAGCTATAAAGGTTTTTCCCAATGCTGATGATTGGTATGGAAAGGAGATGTTGTTCAGAGCTCTGAAGTATTCTTGCTGGGGTGTAGGTGGAGATAATGGAGGTAATGTTGGGGCAGAATGTGGGCTGGTACAGAACAGAGTGAATTATCTGAAGCTGAGAGAGAAGGTTATGGGCAAATTCTAACAAGTTCAGTTTTCTGAGTGCCAAGCAGTGATGAGAAGAGTATGGTAGTTCAGCAGCAAATTTGGCTACCTTGTTGTAAGTGGACTCTAGTTTAGAAATGAGTGAGGTTTGTAAGTCAGTGAGGATATCAGAGCCATAGAGAAGGGTTGGTAATAAGTAGGCATGTGATAGGGCTTTCTTGGCTTTACTGGAAAGAAAGTTTTTATTTCTAAAAAGAAGTCCAAGTTTTTGGTGGGTTTTTTTGATGCTACTTAGGTCAAATTTCAGCTGGTCATCAATAATGACTCCAAGAAGTTTGGTATGGTTTTCAGCTATGATGAATGTGTTATTGTCGGAACAGGTAGAGAAAGATGGTTTCAGATGCTTCGTTGTTTTTGGTACAAAGAGTAAGAGTTTGGTTTTATTTGGGTTTAAGATTAGGTGGTTTTGGTTGAGATAGTTTTCAATGGACAAGAAGGAGTTTTGTGTTGTAGTATGGAGCTCGGGGAGGGTATAAGCTATGGTGATGACTGTGGAGTCATCAGCATATTGTACCAATGATGACTGGGGAAAAGATGTAGATAGTCGATTGGTAAAATATTAAATAACAGTGGCCCTAAAATTAAATCTTGGGGTACTCCCATATTTATAGGGAGTTCAGGGGAGATAGCAGATAGCCATTTAATAGATTGGAAATGATTGCTGAGATAACTGGAGAATCAGGAGATAGTAGGGGTGGATAGGTTTAG
Organism: Protopterus annectens; assembly: GCF_019279795.1. Classification (NCBI taxonomy): domain Eukaryota; kingdom Metazoa; phylum Chordata; order Ceratodontiformes; family Protopteridae; genus Protopterus; species Protopterus annectens. The sequence goes on from NC_056726.1 coordinate 1,761,067,510, forward strand.
TTCACAGAGTTTATATAAGAGGAGGGGGTGAGAGACAGTGTCAAATGCTTTTGAGAGTTCTAGAAAGAGGCAAGAGACTAATTTATTCTGGTCTCTGGCTTGTGAGATGGTGTTGATGAAGGAGATGAGAGCAGTGGAAGTAATATGACTAGGGCAAAAGCCATGTTGGGTGGGGGGAGATTAGGTTCTCTTGTATGAGGTGTTGTAGGATTTGTTTGTGTACACATTTTTCCAAGATCTTAGAGAGGGATGACAGAATTGCAATGGGCCTAAAGTTGGATAGTTTGGTAGAGCTGCCTCCTTTATGGATGGTTAGGATGTAGAACTTTTTCCTTACAGCTGGGATTTTGGCTTCAGTAATGGATCACTTGATGAGAACAGAGATGGGTAGGGCTAAGGAGTTGGCAGCTATCTTGAGAAAAGTGGAGGGAGACTATCTGTTGAGGGAGAGCAAGGTTTAAGTTTAAGAAGCAGAGATTTTATGTATCTGGTGGATATAGTTTTTAGACAGAAAGCTGAGGAGGTGTTAAGAGGGTATAGGAGGGTTGGTGGGTGGGGTAGTATTGGGGTTTGGATGGTTGGTTAATTTGCTAATGGAGTCTATAAAGTATGAAGTTGGAGTTAAAGTTGGTAGCTGCTTGGAGGGGAGTATTTTTGGGGTTAGGTTGGAGATTGGAGGGGTTGCTGGGATGAAAGATTTGGTTAATAGTATGCCAAAATGTCTTAGGGTTATGTAGGTGTGCTTCGGGGGGATTTGTGTAATAATTTCTCTTGTTATTGGTAATGGCTTTCTTCGTGAGGTTACGAAGATGTCTATACTGTTGTAGGTGGCAGGAGTTTAGTTCTGGTCCAGAGTTTCCAAGTTTTGTTCCTCTGGGCCATTAGGGAGCAGGTGGGGTGTGTTAGCCAAGGGGATACAGCTGATTTTATTCTGACATTACGTATGGGGGCTAGGGAGTTGAGTATGTTAAAGAATATGTTATTAAATTGTATAACAGCTTCATCTAGGGGTAACTGTCTGAGGGAGGAGCAGTTGATAGCCGAGAGTTTACTGTTACTTAATTAGGGTTGAATTTTTTTAATTTATGACATGCTTTGATCTTATGAGGTTTGCATATGTGTGAGGTAAAATGGAGGACTTTGATTGGGCAGTGGTCACTGAAGTTGTCAGGTAGTGTTTGGGGAAGTGATATTTCTGGGGATGTGATACTAAAATCCAGTCAAGTAGAGCTAAATGAGTAGTAGATTTAGTGGTATAGGTAGGTATAGTTATTAGTTGGGTGAAATCATGTAAATTAATGGAGATGGAGGGGGATTCAGTGGAGAGAGTTAACCAGTTAATTTTGACTTCTTCCATGAGTATAGTTTCATTGAGGAGGTCAGATCAGAGAGAGGAAAGGATACTTTCCAGTACTGTGATGTTGTATCTGGGGGGGTGTATTTATCTGGAATATGGGGTTTTAGCCATGTTT